>NC_136294.1:3109147-3114147 GCF_964198595.1 Lampetra fluviatilis
ACAAAAAAGGAATGTTGAGCCCCCTTTTAACCTAGCGCCGAACGCCGCGAATGTAATGTGACCTTAATACATACGATGGGTTAGCGGTACTAAAATGTCACCGTGATTTCTACTGACACGTGTTCTCTCTAGCTCGCTCGCTAGCTCGCCAGCTCTCTTTGCCAGCCCCTTTGCTCTTTTCATTACTTAATTAACCAAGAAAACAATTCGTCAGAAACGTACATTTTTTTTGCCGGAACTCATGAGCGAAGCTGCGCAGATTCATACGCGGCTTTATTATGACACGCGAGCATTACTTATTAACGTGGCATTCGAATGCCTAGATTTGCACGCAGTGTGGCTTATGCACCCATGTGTGTGGTGTCTACATTAGGGTGACCTATTTTTTACATCTTTTTAAAACAACAATAATAATAATAAAACGAAACACAAGGGGGGGGGGGGGGGCGTGGTTACAAACGGAATGGAGCTAACACAAACAATGAAACAATAACAATAATTGTAGTCTGGTGCTAAAAACATCCCTTCCCAGGGTCGCATGGACACAACCCACGATATAACTGGAGCGTTGCTCCAAAGCTGGTTGGTATACGGGGAGTGGGGTGGGGTTGAGGGGGGGGGTTGAAATTACGTAGCGACCGCTGTGTCTCTCTCTCTCTCTCTGCTCAATCACAGCTGCAACCCTGTGGGTCTCTCAGGCGAGATGCAGCTCGATGCTTTGGTTGTTTGGCCACGCAGCGCGCCCGAGCACAGAGTCCCCGAATGCAGATCTCATCACATCCCTCACGTGGCATATGCAGGGGAGATATTTTTGTTGCTGACCGTGTGATTCTCAGTCGCTCACATATAAACCAGCGAAATGAGCGCGCTGATATATTTCTCAGTTCTTCTCCCCAACCGCCCATCCACCGCCTTCTAATCCCGCTCCATCCATCCCTCCCTCCCTGCCTGCTTCTCCCCCTCTCTCCTTCGCCCCTCCACACCCCTACCCTTATCTCTCTCTCTCCACCTCTCCCTCCCTCTCTCGATCTGCCGCTCGCTGGCAGTCGCACGCCAAATCACATCCTCCCATACACACAACCTCATAACGGCCACTGTGACTGTATCACTCCTCCACCCTCTCCACCACCCCCGCAGCGCCACTAATGATTTTCGTTATTTTTATGTAATCTCACAATGCGGCCGATGAGCTGACGGGCACAGAGGTCGATACGAACAAAACAACATTGACCGCTGTTATACACTTTGCATACTCGGTGGACTGAGTGGATGCTTGCCTACCGCATACCCACAGCCACTCACGCACACACGTGCGTTCTTTCGTTTGGCGTTGACGCGCGTCTGCAGAGAGTGGCCGTAATAATTACGACAGAACCACCACGTGCCAATCACGATCAAACGTGTCCGGTAATTGCATTAGCGCTCGCTCGAGAGAGAGAGAAAAAGAGAGAGATCTTCCAATTCCCGTGTACAGTGTACCGAATCAATGCACTTTTCAATTATGGTTGCGCGCCAAAGAGAATGGCAGACACTTCATCGCAAATTATAAATCCCCCACGAATCCATAATGTTCAGTTGCCCGCACGGGCCAATATACACCCCACACACACACGTACGGATGGATGCATACAGACAGACACGGACGGGCAGGTGGGCCCAGAGAAAACACAATTAAGGAGCGCGCGAGCAATTAACAGAATCGATAGATCTATGAACATTGATTCAAGTGCAGACACAAAGACCCCCCTGTATAGCCTTTGACATCCTTTCGGGGCAAGTGCTGTTAGCGAGCGCCTTTGAAGCCCGGCACGGCACAAGTGCAAACACACACAAAGACAAAGACACAGACGCGCGCGCGCGCGACTCACGGATGAGATCTTGTCCATGTCGGGATCCGAAGCGCCAGCCAACTTTGTGAGGTTTAGGCCCACGAGGCCGGGCAGCGTTTGCGACATCCAGTTCGTCACCATGGCCATCGTGCTGAGTACCACCCCGAGCTTGAGCAAGGGAACCGATGCCCCGATGCCCGTCGAGTTCGTGGTGACGTTCAGACCGTGGCTGGAGGCCTGGGGTAGCCCATCGGAGGACGGGCGCGCAACGTGGCCGCACAAGGTCACGCACAGGAGCAGCGCCGTCAGCTGCGGTCGCGCTGACTTCGTCATCGTCATCGTGACGACGGTGTGACACGAGATCTTTGTTGTCTCGGCTTCGCGTTGCCACCGTTGTGTGCGCGTGCGTGCGCGTGCTTGTGTGTGTTGTCGTGTGTGTGTGTGTGCGCGTGTGTGTGTGTTGTCGTGTGTGTGTTTGTGCGCGCGTGTGTTGTAGGCGCGTGATCGAGGGAGTCGGCAGGCGGAACGACGCCACCAAAGTCGCGTCTCGCCGCGTGTCCACGATGCCACGACCCAAATCCCTGACGCCGGCGCGCGTCGTCAGTCCCGTTTGGCTATCGCGGTCGATGACGACGATGTTTCTGGCCACGTTATGATCACACGGTGCCCATGTATTGGCGACCAAATTGTCGTTGGTTTATGTAGATATATTGTGAATTGATGAATTGCAATAAGTGGTAGCACTGGTAAGTTTTTTTTTCGTGAACTTTGAAAAAAAGCGGCTGCTGTGGTTGATGGGAGAGCTCCTCTCTAACCCGGCCGCTCCGTCACACGAGCGCGTTGGTGGCAGACCACGAGGAACGCCAAAAAACAAACTTCGTAACGTTCACTTCTCACAGAGTGGAGCTTCCAAGACGCAACTTCAGCAGATCCAATTCTGGCACCACCACCCCCCTCCCCGCCCCCCTCTTCCCCCTATTTCCCTTCGCCGAACCTCTCGGCCTTCTCTTCCTCCCTCCTCCTCCTCCTCGGGTAGCAGCTTACGTGAGAGTCATGTCAGCCGCGCCCTTTGCTGGAGCTTGGGTCCCGCATCGGATGTGGTATACGACTGGAACGATGCAGCTGCTACCGTCGCTGCTGCTGATGTTGCGTCCACTTTCATGCCCTGCGGGTCGCTGTCACGATGATGGAGCGGAAGGCGCTCTCTTCGTAGCTGGAAATCTACAAAAGGTCTCACTTGACGTTCTCAATGATGCTCGAAGAGCGTCGGTACGTGGCGGGTCACGGGAGATTAACAGCACAGTGTCGCTTTGTGAAAGCTCCGCACGTCGCCGCTCGCTCGCTCTCTCTCTCTCTCAGTGAGCTTCCATCTATCTCCCTCTCTCCGATCGCCCGCTCTCGTCTCGCTCTTTTCGCTTGGCCCTTACCGCCCCCCCCACCACCCCCCCCCCTTCTGGCGTCGCCTCGCGATTGCTTGTTGAAGGATGCGGGGAGCGCGCGCTCGGGTCGCGCGGGGGCTGTTTAGCGCAGCGCGGTTATCGCAAGAGCGCTTGACCGAGCCCCCCCTATCTCGCTAGCGATCACGGGCCGGGCCGGCGGCAACAACGAGACGCGGGCAACGGGCGAAACAAATGAACGTATAAATAGCACAGATGCATGACATGTGGGAGAGAGTGAGAGAGTGTGTGTGTGCTAGAGAGAGAGAGAGCTGCGCGTCTCAGGGCAACGCGAAACAAACACGCGAATCTCACGTCCGTCTCTCCCGCCAAGATGACCTGCCGAGTGATCAAGGATGCGCTGTGACCGCGAGGGAGACGGCGAACGAATGTACGAATCTATATTTGAACAGATGGAGACTGCAACTCGCAATATAGCACGGGCTGGCTGCTACAAAGTTACACGCGGTCGGGCTGTCGGCTAGAGCTATCGCTGCTGCTGCTCCTACCGCACTCATTCGGATAGATGATGATGATACTACTGCTACCGGACGATAGAACTGCAGAGAGAGAGAGGCTCCCGATACGCGAAATCGCCCCTGCGTCGGCTATAAGGCGGCCCTGTCCGCTTCCTCTAAACCCCGCGACAACACCCAACACTTGGCGATGGAAGAATTGAGAAGGGAAAAGCAACTCGCGGTGGATAATCTATTTTTGTCTGTTTGTTTCCTTTGGTCCTAAGGCGCGCTGAATATTACATGGAAAACGGAGCGTGACGGCGGCAAGTAGCCTGATTCGAAAACACAATAGCCCAATACGGCTAATAAATCTTTACCGCAAACACATCGATCGGCAGCGGAGTACAAGCAGAGCACGGGACTCACAGTTTCCAGTCGCGTCTTGCGGTGTGTTAACGCGAAATCGAATTCCGATACCCAGGGACTCGACTGATCTTTTTGGGTCGCTTTGAAGGATACGTACGCTGCGCCAATTTGACTGCGAGCAAGCGAGCGAGCGATCGAGCTATAAGGAAATAAAATAATAAAACTGTAATTAACGCGCACACACACACACACAAAAAAAAGCAACACACCTGACCGCGTTCCCTTCTACGAGCCGGGCATTTGCCTATTCACCCTCGCGGCCAGAATGGCATCTCGAAGCGAGGTGGATTTGTTGTTGTTGTATTTCTTATTAGAGCCACTCTTGTATTACAGCACCGACGTAACAACTCGTATCCCCACTCTCTCTCTCTGGTGCGAATCCAAAGCGATCGCAGCGCGCACAATACGGCATCAATCAGACGCGGAAGCGCATGCGCGCACGGCCACCTCGGGACGGATATTTTTTTTTTCTCTCTCCCTCCTCTGAGCTTCGTTCATCTGCTGCTCTCAAACGGCAGCAGCAGCAGAGTCCCAGGCATGCGCACTGACGGGAGAGCTCCCCTCCTCCTCCTCCGTCAGGGCTTTGCTCTCTCCCGTTTTCCTCTCCCTAACCTCTCCCCGTTTCTCTCCCTCCCCCCTCTCCCCTCTCTCTCTCTCTTACTCCCGTAGGCAGCAACGCCTCTCCCCACCACCACCATTCCCGCCCTCCCTCCCGCTCTTCTCTCGCTCCCTCCCTCTCGCTCGCTCGCTCGCTCTCTTCTTATCTCCGCTACCCTTCCTCCCCCAATCCTACCCGCTTCTCTCTCCCTCCTCAATTTCTCTCTCTCTCTCTCTCTAGCTCCTCTCTCTCT